>NC_083649.1:11758645-11778645 GCF_963576545.1 Limanda limanda | reverse complement strand
GTAATACAGCCCAAAAAGCTTTTGAGACCTTTCAGTCAAATCCACAAACGTGAAATTAGCAAAATGTTGTTAATTGAAAACTGCCCTTACAAATACACACACACACACTCATATTTTTTGAATTATTATTTCTTATGGTCTTACTTACTTTGAAATTACCTCCAGACATATACAACGAAACATCTCCCATGATTTATTAGTTCCCTGAACACATCTTGTTGAATGTTTGAGTCAAAGGTGAGTTAAGCTTTGTTTTCTTTCTTCATAATGTGTTATATGTTGCAGCCCAGTTTTTGTGGTTGTATGTTTTGATTCATAACGGCCATGACCTCTGACCTCCACAAAGGGACGGGTCATGTGACACACTAACACCAGGACATCAGTATCTTCATGAGAACCAAACAAATGCCTCTGCCTCTTTCGGATTTACCTGCTCTGCATCCCAGAGGCTTTCAGTAAACATAGTTGGGAACAATGTGTGCGTGTGGGAGATCAAGGTAGAAAGACAAGGTGTGTTTATGTGTGTGTCCATACAAGGGGCCCAACTGGGGAGGACACACTCTTTCAGGGGCCAATGTTTAAATGTTTGGACGCCGCTCATTCTGCTTCAAAACAACATCACACAGCTTCCCTCACACGACCCCTGGTGACCACCCACACAATGACCCTTCACCCGGACACCAAACACACACACAAATACTCAAACAGACACACTCACATGCCCAAAACAGCACACTAGCGTACATGGACACCACTGTGCATACAGCGCACACGTGGGACCCTCTTGCACTCTTACTTGTTGTAAACAATATTGTACACGTCCCCCTCTCTCTGTGTGCCTGTGTGTGTGGACATATAGATCAAAGTCACAAGTATCTGCTTTGTGATAACTGATCAGAGGAGGAAGTGTTACCATAGCTTTAGGGTTTGTACACACTGTCCTCACATGACTGAACCCTGAAGTGCTCAGTTCGCCAGTTTGTATTGTAAGATGCAAAACTGTTGACAACTTGACTTCAAAGCTGATTGTCCGTTAACAGGAACTATATATGGATCAATAATAATTTTTCTCTTTGCCACAGTTGCTGCTCAAAAGCATCAGTTATTTCCTTTTGGAAAAGGTAGTTTCAATGAAACAAGGTTAGGGTTAGGGTTAGGGTGGTGATGTCTACTGATCATCAAAGAGTCTCCAGGACTTTCTCTTTGAAAAGTTGCTGCTGAGTTTTGATGCTTTAAGTGACAGTTTAGGTATCATTGGTTTCATGTTAATAGTTATAAAACCCAGTATTTATGTGTATCTTATTTAATAACAAAAAGATATTATTAATTGATAAAAACTTTTGCATGTCATTTATGGATCCATAAATGGTCCCAGATCACTGAATTATTTAAATAACTAATCCATCAATTAAATTAAAAACTTCAAAGCTCCATGGTTGGATGCACACAAACACGTGGCATTGCATTTACAGACGCACATAATATTTGTGTTAACATATAGACCCGTCTGCCGCCAATAACAAGGAGTTAAATCAATATAGTTGTGCAATATGTGATGCTGCGCACAAAAACACCTACAAGGGACTGAGGTCTAAGCCTGGATTGATTGAGGCTTTGAGAAAATACAATTATAAACTAAACTTCAAAAGACCCAAAAAGAAAATCAGGTGAAAAACGGTTTAAGATCAATGATGCACATTGCATAAAAATGGTTTAATGTGAAGGGCTGGTGGTATCTCTGACAAAACAGAAAGAAAACGATAGCTAGTTGACAGTTGCCTTGTATCTGATGCAGTAGATACGACATCAGTGAGGTCACTCTTTGCAGCTTCAGACTGTAAACCTCATGTAGTAATACAGCTGCTATTTGTTCTGCAGATGGGTCATGTACTGTCTTAGTGGCAGCAACAGCGAAACAGTAAAGAGGTTTTTCTCCGAAATATCAAAAGCTGAAAACAGTTGGATTCTGCTAAACAAGATCAACAGCCCCACCTGGTGGTTGTGTTAAGCAATTCTGGACTCTCCTCTGTTTTCACTTCATCAAAAACAAAATTGTTGACACCACTCAGAGGAAATGATTGACTGTGTCTGTCTTTTCACAGAATATCAGAATATGCTCACTGATAAAAGCCAATTATGGACAACTTAAGTTAATCACAAGCTGCACAAACCAAGCAAGAGCAGCAGAGGAACCCAGCAGCCAGCAGGGGGCAGCGCAGGGTGTGAGCAGTTCACTTCTGCACAGGAAAATTAAAAAATTTAATTAAATTAAAAACAAAAATTACAAATTAAAAAAATAAAATGAGATGAAAGTAAATTTTCACCAATTTCTAATTTCTGCAAAATTCTGCAAATTATGGTAAGAATTTGAGCATGTTAGAGCCCTCATAAGCCAAATCATCTGCATGAAACAAACACACAACCCATACACAATATATAAAAAGAGCGTTAAAAATCCATTAGTCCTTTGTTAAAATACTAAAATTTATTAAAATATGACTGCTGAGGGGACAATGATCTTAAAGATGACAGAAATTGAAGCATGCCCACACATTACAATAATAAAACCATGATCAGATTATAGAATCATTAGTGTCATAATTGGTGCATCTGTTTCCCCACATGTGAGCTACTTTGTCAGTGATGAGCAAATAATTTCTCCTTCAATTGTCTTGTTTTATTGGATCAACCATCCACAACCCAGAGATATTCAGTTAATCATAGTTTAACATTTTTGAACGTGGTACTTTTACGTTTTGGCCCTTTTAGGGTAAACTCTGGCCTGGAGGGGTATAGTATGGCCTAGGCTATTTTACACCCCGGGGTATAGTTGGGCCTTGGACAGTTTATCCCCGGGTATACTCTGGTCTGAACCAAAGAATACCCAGGTTTTATCTGGGCAGGGGTTCATTTGGTCTGTTTACACCGCCTTTACCCCTTCATACACAAGCAATGCAAACTCCTTCTAATGCACAACATGGGTCCAAAATGACCCGTATTCATTTCCTGTTATTTCATGCATGGCTGGGCGTTTCTTTGCTATATTATTGTATACTATAAGGAAGAAGAATAAGCTATAAATGGCTTATTCCTCCTTCATTTAGGAGAAGGCACCTTTGATGACTTTGAAGTGTGGTCTCGGTCATCAAAGCAGCCTTCTACATTTCGGAGAGCTGGATTCAAAGACACACCCACAACTCCAGCTTGATCCTGTAGATTAGAACAATGTTTCAAGAATTTCCTCCTCATCCACCTCATCCTGTTATTCATGCAGCATCTCTATGACCATGTCACCCGTAAGTCTGAAATAACGTGTCGATGTAGTTGGAGGGAACCTGCTGGATCTTCTAATCCCCCAAACTGGAAATAAAACACCCAACTGACTTCAGTCTACAGTTATCAGAAAAGACACATTTGAAAGCTTAGAGTCAAAATCATATCGGCAAGTACAAAAACAATCTGAGTGAAATTTATAACACATAACACTCCAAAATTTTAATCTTGCCTGATTTCACACATAAAACACAAATGCAAATTATTCAAAAGACAGTAGTCCAGGTTTGTGCAGTGTAACTTCTCCAGCTGTGTCTTCATGCAGGAGACGAGCGATGAAACAACCCCTGATGCTCAACATTTTGAAAACAACATTCCTGCTCCCTGAATTAGACAACATAGCAGGACCCCCCCCCCCCCCCCTCCACTCTCTGTGATGCTGCACCTTTCAAAGGGCTAACACAGCCATACTACATTGCATGTAGATCATGATATATGCCTGCAGTGAGAGGGAATACAGATTTCTTTACTGTATCTCTGAAGTGTTCTCGAGACTGTTCTTGAGTATTTGTTATCTGGACCTCAGGGGGTTTTGGGGCCCGACGCAGACGGGGCCTCCAGCGGTTCTGTCGGTTCACACGGGGCAGAGTTAGAACTTGAGGTGTTTTCCTCCTTCCTATCCCCTGACAGGAAGTCATGGATGGCTGTTTCTATGTTTGGTCGGAAAGTGTGGTTCATTTTGGGGTCCACAACCTGCGTGATGATCCTGTCAACACCGGACTCCAACATCCCAGATCTAAAAACAAACAAACAAACAAGATTTACATCAAGAAATGTAATGGTGATTATTGAGGATCGTTGAGCATTCTGACTAGACCGAAACCAGTTGCTCTATTGATCAAGAGGTCAAAAAAAATTTCAACAGCAAAAATACTTGTGGAAGAAAATACATATATTGACTGATTGTTTAGGTAATTTTTTAAGCGAAAATACCATAATCCATACTCATTGAACACATGTAAACAAGTCATTTGAAGACGTCAGTTTATGAAAGTGGATTTTCCTATGTTTTCCGATGTTTTATAGACCAAATGACTATGTGATAGCAGAAAATTATCAACCAAATAACCAATATATTAATAAATAAAAACTGATTGCAGTTCTACTCCCGACCATCCTAATTTTTACTCTTTTGGGCGTTCCCCAATCTGTGGACTAGTGTGTAAAGTGAATAGAATTATTCTAATATATTCTAAATTCAGAAAGAACATTGTTATTTCTTTACACTGTGAACTGGACATTTGTTAAGTCAAAGCCTGAAGGTCCCACTCACTGAACAACACTTTGCCTCAGTCCATTCCTCATCTGGTTCTTGTTGTTGGTTGGGTTCCAGTCTTGCGTGCTCAGGTGCGACGTGACAAAGTTGTCCACTTTTTGTCGCAGGTTCTGATATGCCGGCTGGGAGCAACGACAGGGACAGCAATGTTAAGACAAAGCAGTCAGAAGCAAGGTAAGCAACCCCTGGGCGAATGGCATTTGATACATTTTTAAGAAATAAGTTGTAAATACAACAATAAATTGAAAGTGAGACAGAAATAGACTTTTTGCAATTGTTTTATTTTTAATTTTGTGAACTTCAGGTTCAGGCCATAAGACTTTTAAACTCCTCTGAACTGCAATAACTCCACCAAACCAGCACCCTGGAATATTTGCATATTTGCACCAGCACCTTAATAAGTATATTTGAATATTTGCACTACTGCACAAATTGAACTATTGTTGCTCTATTTTTCTCTTCATCATTAAAGATTTATATTTATATATATATATTTTTTTAATTTTCTATTTTAAATTTTTGATATTCTATTTTATTGTTATTCTATTTTATACTATTTCTATTTTATTTTTTTGGGTTGAAATTACTGAGCATTGCTTAAAGAGAGCCTGTGACCCAAGTATTTCATTGACAGTGACTGCTTCATGTTATCTCTGTGCATTTGACAATAAAAATCTTGAATCTTGAACTTAAAAGCTACACAGCTCACTCACTCTTCCTGCAGATCACTTATTATGGGCTGTTTTACACATGGAGCCGGTCTAAGATCCAAACATGTTCAATGCTATAGATCGACGTGGCTGCTCAGGTGGAACTGCCTGTTTTCAGTTTCCTGATAGATTCAGTGACATGAGCTGATAATCAGTGGAATCCATTCATCCCCTGAACATGTAGTGTTACCTGATCCTCACTCAATAGAGCTGAATTGATCCAACTTGCATGTGCCATAACCAAAATGAGCCCATACAACCCATTGATAGGTTTTCTATTTACTTTTATTGACCCTTTTCCACTCAACAAATATGTAAACAACAACATATTTAGAAACATCCGGGAGACTTTAGCATACAGCTCCACTTCAACAATAAGACAGACTGGGAAATCATCCTGCATCTAATATTTGATCTAAATTATACTAATAATTAAGATAATTCTCAAATTAACAACGGGGTTAATCAAAGACTGGATCCAAACATGCTAACATTAGCTTGAGGTCTGGCTGAAGCTAGCTGCCCACCTTCGTATCGACGTCGGCCAGACAGTCCCGGCGGAACTCGTCGAACAGCCCCCGGTTCTTCAGGTGCTCCACGATCATGGCGATGAGCTGCGGGTCTCCCGGGGGGAGGTTGGACGGAGCCTCCGCCATGTCAGACCCCGGTCTTTGTGTCAGACTCACCCGGGACGTGATACTCGACCGCGGGCTACACGGAGAGCAAGTTTAGCTTCGCGAGGCTGCGGTGGTTACATGAGAAGCGACGGATTTGTCCAACTCTCTGACAAACTGCGGGCGGAGTTAGTGTTCCGTCTTGGTGTGAGCCACTAGCCGAGAAACGGTAGACGCTTTACTAGAAATCAAGTACTCAAATCCCAAATTGCACGCATGCGCGTTGGAGATGTAACCCGGAAGTACTTCATTCAATGGTTGTCGCGGAGTCGGAGGGAAAAACGTAACTTACGGAATAAATCAATTAAAAAACCCGACCTACCCCACCTGAAAAGAGAGAGTTCTCCCGGCGAGGGGAAGCAGCGCCGCTAGTTCCCGGAAGGTTTCGGTTTAGCCTGGACTATCCGCGCTGAAGGTAATGCTAACTAGCTGTGGTTGCTAACATCGACTAACCGATAACTGCCACTACAGCTCACAAGTACCGATTTTAAAATGACACCGACGTGCAGCAGTGAATTGTTGCGGACCCACAACAACAACAACAACAACAACAACAACAACCCTGTGATAGTGACTGTGGGTTGGCTGGTGTGTTGATTGGCTCGCTAACGTTGGGTCCAGCTGTCCGATCCTATAAATAACAGCATGTTGAGTTCAGGCGATCGGATGGACGGTGAAAACACATGCGTGATGGTGTGTGTGCACTCGGTCTGTGTTGAGGGCAGTGATGTGTCAGAAGCTGTTTTTATAGGTTAATCAAGTTATTGTTTGTTTTTGCTCTGACACAATCATAGGTCTTCATGATCATGCCCTGAGCCACACACTGACTCTCTCACTTAAGTTTGGTTGCATGCACAAATACTTATTTACAAAACCTATGATTACAGAGGAAACACTTGCAAGACTGTGAGAACTTCACATTGCAACTACCTCTGAAATATTGCGTAGAAAATGGCAAAGGAGGATAGGAAATCATCACTACTTCGTGTGTAATAATGTATAATGTTTCACTAACATTTCTCCTGCTTGTTGCAGATGAGTGGGCCCCCAGATGCCAACAAAGAGTTTATGGAGCAGCTGCGGCTGCAGGAGCTCTACGGTCAGAAAGCTGCGGCCGGCCATGACCCCTACACCTACACCGACCCAGAGGACGGGACTCTATACGACTGGGACCCTGAGAAGAAGGCCTGGTTCCCTAAAGTATGAACATCACTCCCTCTCGGTTTATGTTTCCCCACAGTGCATTTGGTCTAAAGCCTCTAAATCCCTGCATGCCTGCTCCCCCTTGCTGCATTCTTTTCTTGTTATGGCTGCAGCTTTCTAAACACTGGTATATACAGTACTGTGCAAGAGTTTTGGACAATGAAAGTTCAGTGAGGGTGTTTCCAAAAATAATTACTTTAATATTGTTTTATACATCTCATTTATTTGATTTATACAAAGAAAACATCAACATTGCTGTTTAATCATCACCATTTAATTTGGGAGTGATCAGATGCTTCCCTGCTGCTACTATATGATGGATATGATTGTAAAATGTAAATGTCCTGAAACATGTAGCAGGATAGTACATTTATTTTGATCATAATTTGTTATTAATAGTATGAAGGTTTTGCTTATGGAACATCTGTCAGCAATGAATGCACTACTGAAGGGTTTAGGCCTTTTAAATCTATAATTTGCGGCAAAGAGCCAGTTTCCATGTTGATGTTAAGCAGGTTTGCTTTTTTCCCATTAGATAACAGAGGACTTCATCGCAGCCTACCAGGCCAACTACGGCTTCACTGAGGATGGAGAACAGGATCCAAACGTTGCTGCAGTGAGCAGCACTGGTCCGGCAGCCGCTAAACCAGACAGCAAGTCCTCAGCAAAGCGGAAAGCAGGAGATGCCACTCAGAACCTGAATCCAGACGAGCAGGACGCTGCAGCCAAGGAGAAAGGGGAGAAGAGGAAAGCAGAGCCAGGTAAAGTGATATTCATACACTGAGACGTGAAGGAAAGCAGTGCAAATTAAAGATGTAAATGTATAATTTCAAAGTTTCAGTTTTAATGTTTTTTCCCCTTTTTCTGCACATGTAGGATGGTTTGATATTGATGACAACAAAAACACCAACGTCTATGTGTCAGGTGAGTCTCGCCAACATTTGCTCCCTCATTGTCAAGAAGGCATTCATCCAAGACTGTTAATCCAATCTCTGTCTAATTCTCTCCTCATCTCCTTTCTGTAGGTCTGCCCCCCGACATCAGCAACGAAGAGTTCGCCGAACTAATGACTAAGTGTGGAATTGTGATGCGGGATCCCATTACTGAGGAGTACAAGGTCAAACTCTACAAGGACAAAGAAGGGAATCTGAAGGGAGATGGCCTCTGCTGCTACCTCAAGGTTAGTCTTTTAGTTTCCACTTCCTCCTTTCCACGTTTGTTCGCATGATGGGGAATTCATCCTTTGCTCATCTGCATCAGCACGTGTCAGAATATGTTAATACACCCAATGTTAAACAGAAGCACTTGTTAGTCTGTTGGTTTTTTTGGACTGAATCTGGCCTATAACTCACACACTTCACACACTTCATTTAAATGCAGTAAAAAGGAATTTAGTGACGTGACTCTCATGCACTTTCCGATGCTTTTGGTCCAAATAGATTCTTGCAACAAAAAAGGTAAATTAGCAATATTAGCTTCAATGTGTATTCCTCTATCTGAACAGCTTGTTTATGTGTGTGTGTGTGTTATTTTCTGCAGAAAGAGTCCGTGGCATTGGCTCTGCGTCTGATTGACGAGTCCGAGGTCAGAGGTTACCGCCTCCACGTGGAAGCGGCACAGTTCGAGCTGAAGGGCCAGTACGATGCCAGTAAGAAGAAGAAGAAGAACAAAGATTATAAGAAGAAGATGCAGCAGCAACAGAAGTAAAGTCCGCTCCCTGTTCTTTTGTATTCAACCTCCCACTTGCAGAGATCATCTTCACTCATGACTGAAGAGAAATGAAGACATATGACTGAGCATTTCTCTCTTGTTTTTCTTTGTCTGTGTAGACAGTTGGACTGGAGGCCAGAGAAGAAAGGAGAATTGAGAAAGAGGCATGAAAAAGTTGTCATCATCAGGAACATGTTCCATCCCAGTGACTTTGAGGTACGGAGAGCAACACACATGCAAACCACACATACTGTCTGTTCTGTGTGTAACTCTCTGTGATCTCTGCCTCTTTTAGGAAGATCCACTGGTGCTGAATGAGTATCGTGATGATCTGCGGTCTGAGTGTGAGAAGTTCGGGGAGGTGAAGAAGGTCATCCTCTTTGACGTGAGTTGAATGTCGTTGGTGATTACTCAAAGTCCTGAGATACTGTCAGACATGCACTGATCTCTGGACACTTCCATGAAAAGGGCTGATGTGCTATGAAAAAAAATACTTGAATTCCCCAGGTGAATTTATAAGTCAAGTCCGGCCTCCTGTGTGTTTTCCTAGGCAAACACCTGAAAATGTCTGGATCCCGTTTCCAGACATTTTCCAGAGTTTGTGTCTGAAAATACCTATAGTAGAATGTTTTGAATTTCCTATTAATGGTATCAATACAGAGACTGTACATGGTTGCGATTGTTTGTGCTGCAGAGACACCCAGATGGCGTCGCATCAATCGCGTTCAAGGAGCCCGAACAAGCCGACGCATGCATTCTGTCGTTCAATGGTCGCTGGTTTGGAGGAAAGCAACTGACTGCCGAGCTTTGGGATGGAACGACAGACTACCAGGTACATTAACCAAAAATACAAATAACAGAAATACTTTGAGATTCAACTGGGGAGGCCCAGCCAAGCTCATACAATAAGGTTAACCGCAACTTTGGGGAAAAATACAGCCACTGTCTGTGTTAAGGATTGCGATGCCAAATCACTGAAGTTCTCTACCCCCGGCAAGAAGTCATGTTCATTCTTTTTGCGCAGGTGGAAGAGACGACACGAGAGCGAGAGGAGCGACTGAAGGGCTGGTCAACTTTCCTGGAGACTGACGATCAAGGCAATAAGATCACCAAACCTGCAGAGATCGACACTGCCAAAGAACCTACAGGGCCCTCCGACCCAGCAGAGCCCAAACAGCCCCCGGAGACAGCAGAGCCTAAACAGCACCTGGAAATAGTGGAGCCCAAACAGCACCCAGAGAAAGGGGAGCCCAAACCCGACCCGGAGACAGCAGAGCCCAAACAGCACCCGGAGACAAAACCACAACCGGAGCAGGACCTGGACTCCACAGACAGCAGCATGGAAGGAAGCGATGACGAGGCTGCTTAGTTATTTACATGCGCAACTTTGGTCTCCATGGCAGCCAAGTAGGACAATTGAGCTTGAGTGGACTGCTGAAAAGGTCTGTGTCCCTCAGAGGAGGAGTGATTTGGACAGTTTGAGCTGTTTTGTTATGTATAATAATAAAATACTGATTTTTCTCCTGTTATCATTTTGGTTTGTATTGTAATTAGACCTGCATTGTACAAGATGGTTATCCTTACTGCTCACAGTTCTGTGACCCTGAAATATCTGTGAATTACAGAAGATAACTGTCTGAGCTCTAAACTGGTTGGATTTGAATTGTAGGAGGTGTTTTAGCTTCTGTTTATTACATTTATTTAAAATAACAGTAATATACTCAGATTTGTTCTCGATCACCTGCTCTTTATCCCTCCTCACCACTAGATAGCGCTGTAATCCAGCTTTTTCCTCTCTTGGTTGGTAATACCTGTTCTTATAGAACAGTAGATTTGACAGGGATGCCACTTTAGAACCAGAACAGAATTGATTGTTTAAGCAGCAGTTTTAAAGCCCAAAATATTTTCACAGAAAACATCTTCTGTTTTCCTGACTTCTGATATTAAAGTTGTTTCAACAGGACATGTATTTCATGTGGTTGAAACATACTAAACATGTACTGTTTTCTTATGAATAATCTTTAGTAGGTATTTGTAACGTAAATTATCATTATTAGCTTTTCTTAAATTTTGTAGTATTGTACTCCACTACTACTATTAATACTGCCAATATTACTTCACAGCTGTTGTTACATGTCACTGTGCAGATTAGGATTAGTAATATACATTGTTAAGTTTTTAAACTGCCCCACTTACCCATTGTAATATTAAAGAGACCTTCTCATTATTGCATTAATAACTAGAATGGTACTAAGTGAAACTCAAACCTCCGCAAGTCCAAACAATCTAACACATGATTAAGTTCTTAAAGTAGAAATATAAAAGTGGAGATCTGACATCATAAATTATTCATTCTTTAGCTTATAAAACATGGTTAATAGGAAAAAAAAGGGATCCATTGATCTGCATCTACATCAACATTCAATGAGTTCCTCTCCGGTCCAGGCCACATCACTCAACTGGGTTTGGAGGTAATTGGTTTGGTAGTTTTTGTGTAATCCTGAAAACAGACATGGAATGAAAACAGCCTTCTTGTCCGAGGTAAGACAAACATATAAAATGTCTTTTGAACCAAGGGCCTTTTGCAGTGAGGTGACAATGATAACCACTATTTTAAAAGGGCTAATTCTGCATTAGTATATTTCTATGGTTGTCATAGAGCTGATCCCAGAATTTGTCTTGTATTTTTCCGCTGTGCTTTTGCCGACATTTAAAATCGAAAACACAATTTGTGTCATTTTTACACAAAGTCACAACAGAAGCATCCTTTGTGATCTCTAACATCCCACTGCATTATTAAGGTTTTTCATTCAGGGAGAATCTATGGTGCACAATCAACCTTCTGGGTGTGTTCTCCTGCAGCTGCTCTGGCTGGAACTGAAAGTGCAGCTGCAGGCTTGACTTGGTCTTCTTTGCAAATGAGTTCCCTGATCCCAGTTGTGCTAACCCGGATAAATGAGGCCTTAAAACACTGCATGTGTAAATGAGGGTACATTGTACAGAGAGGTTTTGAACACAGTGTTCTCAGTTTTAACAATAAACTTAAACTTATGGCTGCAACATAGTTCACAAGCGATGCAGCAACACTGCGAGTCAACACAGAGGTGCGGACAGAGAGAGATATGGGATAAGAGCAGCAGCAGAGGAGGAAATGGACAGAGCATGTGAGTGGAGGGTCTGTGTTTGTGTGTGTGTGTGTGTGTGTGTGTTTGTGTGTGTGTTTGTGTGTGTGTTTGTGTGTGTGTGTGTATGTGTGTGTGTGTGTGTGTGTGTGTGTTTGTGTGAGTGTGCTCTGCTCCCTGGAGTCCACCCTGGAGATCGCTTGGGAAAAAGACCTCTAGGTCTGCCTGAGGTCTGACTTACAGCCAAGAAAAGCAAGACTAAAATAGAAGGAGGGAGAGAGAGAGAGAAAGCGAGAGAGAGAGAGAGAGAGAGAGAGAGAGAGAGAGAGAGAGAGAGAGAGAGAGAGAGAGAGAGAGAGAGAGAAGATGTAGAGGGCGTGAGAGGAGGAAGGTGGAGCCAAAAAGATGGAGAAAGAGAGTGGACAAAGAGCTTTGTATCTGAGTAGGAAATGTATGGAAAATAAAAACATTCACATGGTGTTTCCCTGACGCACACACACACACACACACACACACACACACACACACACACACACACACACACACACACACACACACACAAACACACACAGTGCTGATTGGAACCACATGTTGACAGAGAAAATAATGGGAAACTGTGAATTGTTTGATTTGTTTTCCCTCCTTGTTGCTTTGGGATGGGGAGCGGGGGCGAGGGGGCGGGGGTGGAAGGTGTCCGTGACGATAGATGATGATCAGTCATGGGAAATTCCAGCTCATAGATGTGGCCCCATGCGCGGAATAGACAGGTCCGGTCCATTAACAGTATGCACAAAGGTTGGGGTGGGGTGGGGGGGACTTTGGACTGTGTGAACTAGGAACATGAGCGAGGGTGGGGGGGAGGGTGACCACAAAAGTCAGCACACAGAGTTGAACTGGTGGTTCTGCCGATAGTACTGCTGACCAGTCTTCTCTGTCCTGTGCCTCTCCGTTTCCCACACCCACATAAATAACACACTTTTACGGATCCCGTGCAACAGACCCAAAAAGCATCTGCTATCTTAATGACCAGATTCAATTAACTTTTTAATAGAACACAGAAAGTAACACAACACCTGTTAGCACTGCCTCGGCAAGGACAATGACATCTGAAGGGCAGGCGAGGCAAACAGATCTGGTTGCGTCAAGGAAAACACAAAACTTATACAAACACACATATAGACAGATTGCGACATGAATCACCACGACGCAATCAAAGGAGTCAAAGCATGAGAACAACTCCTTATTCTTTCCTTCTCTGAGTCTCAGGGCAGTGGAGTGACTGATGAGACGTGACAGGCTGAGGACCACCACCTGTGCATGACGGCAAACATGCACTAGAGAGGACAGCATGTTTTCTTTGTGTGTGTGCGTGTGCGTGTGTGTGTTTCAAGGAAAGACTGTAACACTTGTTCCTAATAACAGAAAAATGCATAGACGGAAACATAGAGGAAGAGGAGGGGAAGTGAGTGAGAGGGAGCAGAGTGAGGTGAAGGTGAAAGTGAGGCTGATTCGCTGCAGATGCTGCTGAGGGGCCCATGAGCAAAGCAATTTTAGTCTCCTCACTGTCAGTCTTGTTTTGGTTGTATAAAGCTTTCCTGGTTAAGAACAGGGTCGCGGATTTAGATGTATTCATGTTAAATCGCTTATTTTTATGATTGTTTTTTTTTAAACTTTCTGCAGATCATGATAGCCTCATCGTTGGATATTGTGATGTTCTGTTTCGATAGTTTTGTTCCAATGCAAAAACAAGACAAAGCTCAAATGGCACTAGGTAGAGCACATACCTCCACTAGGGCCCAACAGACCCCTAAAGAAACCACATTTAAATTCACTAGAATCCAGATTTTTATTTGAATCTGCACCAAATTGCACACACCCATAAATACAAGTCCTCCAAGGATGCCTGATTTTTTCCATCATGATCCAGGAATTGTTCTCTGAGAACGATCTCACAAGGACAACAAAAGTCCTGGATGTGCTCCCTGATCCTGACGCTTTTGTGGTAATACATAATCAAGAATACGATAACACCAATAAGAGTATTGAGAATAAAAAAATCATAGAATGGATGTTAAAAGCGAAAATAACAATAAAAAAATACTATAAATAGAAGGAAAATTACAGTAAAAGGACAAAAAAAACATGTACAAATAAAATTTACAGGCAGGTTCAAATTGAATAAAGTTTAAAACATAGATGCAATAAAATAATGTTTATAAACCATATACTTCATCAACAACCAGGCTAAAGAGCTTTTTAAGATTTCACACAGAAATATAACATCTAGAAGCAGTTTTTGATCTATTGCTCTTCCTGCAGCACAAATCAGAGCCCAAACCGAAAAGTATATTTAGGTAACAGGGTTGGCAGAATTGGGTGAATACTCTGAGAAACCCTATTCACCCAAAAGTTGTAATGCAATTCAGATTATGCATTTAATATTATGTACAGCCTTAAGGTCTAAAGAAAGAAAGCGAGTAATTATTAAAGTGACATTTTCTGAAGGTGTTTCCTCCACATTAACAAACTAGTGGCACACAGAGCTCATAGGGCCGAACAACCCTACACCTTATTGTTCAGCTTTTACACAAACAGAGGTGGTCTTACAACTTGAATTATTGATTTGTCACTAAACATAGTCAACGAAATTGTAACAATAATCCTGGATCCACCCATTGATCCACAGCAGCACTAACATTTAATGGTTTCCTCTGAGGCCCAGGCCCCCTCTCTCCACCACGTTTGTCGGAGATCAGTATAGCAGCTTTTGCATAATCGTGCAAACAAACACGGCTGTAAACATAAGCTCCTTGGTGGATGTAACCGAGGAGACATGTGGAGAAACTATTGCAGTTGAGAAGGAAGATATCAGGGCTGCAGGATGTGCAGGGTTCTCTGGACGTGCACAGGGTGTCGCCCACTTATTTCAGCCAAGACAACAACCATGTGAATGTTGCTAGAGACATGACCACATGTCTCTTTCTCTCTCTGGCTCTGTGCTGTGTTCTCCCGTGGGAAGCCTGGTGCTGTATCCTGTTTGTCGGATGACTTCTCCCTCTTTTTTAACACTGGAACTATGGCTGTAACACATAAACAGTTTTAAGAGGACACTGCATGACTGGAATCCACTGGAGACTTTAACTTTCATAAAAAAATAAATAAATAAAGATTTCAACCCTAAGGTTTGGCCGTTTACCTCGTGGAGATTTCTATCCCATAACCTGTGCATGTGACGTACACTCACACTTTTACTTGAGCAAGCATTTAAAGTCATTTGGGTCTGTATATGAGTTTTTCATGCCCCGGGTCTTTAAACATGTCCAACAGCATTAATTTACAAAATGCCCTTTCCCCAAATTTAATGGTGCGTATTCTAATTAATATTTTCCTCATCAGGTCAGTACTTAACGAAGCCAGAGAGCAAATTAAAAAAAAAAGCTGTAACCACTTGGTGCTGTATATCTGAGCACTACAACAGCGTCTCTGTTTTTCCCGTGAGTTGGAATCATAACTCTGACTCTCATTATGTCTCCTCAGCTTTAACACTGCGCCTCAGGCCCCTCAGTTGTTATTTTAAATCTTTGCTAATTGTCAGACTCTGGCTCGGTTTCTTTCCTTCACCTTGTGAAATCCAGTTCATGCAATTTACGTGTACAGTGTGTCCTGAGTGTGTGTGTGTGTGTGGGGGGAGCTTTATTGGCTGGCGCTATCAATGCATTGAGGGCATGGTTGTGTAAACACAGTGAAGTCACATGCAGGGATCGCTTCCACTTTCCTTTTACATGAATAATATTATTGTAAACTATCGGTGACCTAACCTTTTCTGCCATAACTCTCCCCCTGACTAAAAACACATGTGGTCTGTTTTGGGGAAGGCGGCCGCCGCTCGAACGCTGGGCTGCTGATGGATAGCATCACGGACCCCCGGTGTGAAAGTGGCAGATTAGAGTAACTCTGGGTGCTCGTAAAGTTTGAGCCTTTGCAGCATTTTAGCTTCTGGTCATGAAAATAATGCCATTAAATTCTCCCTTATGAGTTTACACTTTCATAATTGACCATTGTAATTGTTTTCTCCAAGCCTCTCTGTCAATTTGGACATTTGTCAGCACTCGTGCGAAAGCGAATGGATGAGCTATGGCGTTTGTGTGCATGTTATGTAAAAAGCATTTTCATTAAAACTGGGGGAAATAGAGAGTGAGTGTGTATGTGTGTGAAGTGACAGCGATGGTGGGTGAGGGCCTGATTACAAGGTCAGACGGGAAATGCCTGTGCAGATGGAACACTAATGTGGACACACTGAGAACGGTTCACAGGAAGCAGCCCACATGCAGCTGCGTGTGTGCGTGTATTTATATGTGCGCTTGTGATTAGCAGCATCAGTCAATGGAGGGATGCAGTAACAGTCCCCTGACCTGGGTGGCATCATACACCACCTCATCCGAAAGTGTCTCTTCACCTGATTTATTTATAGACAGAGGAGTATTACTGTGAACGGACTCAAACTGTCAAATTATTAGTATTTATCTTGAATATTTTCATTTTTGAGATATTTTGTCCCATGACAACAAATCCACAATCTGGCATAGGTATCAATTACAACAAAAATGAAATGAATATTGTTTTTAACCCTGAAAACGCAAACCCCACTCGGAGTCAGAAGTTGAGGCACGCAGTTAGTGAAATTATTTTTGGCTGCAGGAAATAAGAAAAACTATGAAACTGAGATATGCCCTCGCTGAAAAAACATGACCACACTTCAGGAACTTGAGCTAATCCTTCTTCTCTTGTGGGCCAATGGAACGGTTCTAGCTCTCCTGTGACACTTTGGCATGGAGAAGTTTCGGGATCGAACCACCAACCTTCGAGATAGTGGACAACCCGCTCTACACCTGAACAACAGCTGCCCTTTACCCCCGATGTATGAGTTTGATGAATTGATTGATTGATCCGACTGACCATGTTGAACCCAGATTTTATTTTGAGAATTATCTTAATCATTATTGGATGGATTTCCAGGAAAGTTTCTGTTCCCATGCAAAATCATTTAAAATACATAAAAATGTACTTCTAGAATATTCAGTCTATCTTTCACTCTCTTTAGCAAACTGTTTCCTGAGACTTCTTGTGCAGCCGCATGATCCACGTGTTTTTAAGTACCTCATTTGCTGCCACACTAGAACGACTCTTTGGCTCGCACATCTTATATAAAGTAGTTTACTGGCTCCCTGCACTATGGGAGCCCCAGGTCGGCAGATAATGTGTTTTAAAAAGATATTATAATTTAAAACGCATCATCTTAATAACACAAGCTTGATTCAGATTCTGGTTCATGTCAACTCGGTAGACATTTCTCATTTTTGTAATAGACCCAAACGTGGGGCACTTGTGCAGGAAACCATGTGAGGGGCCTATTTACCAGTGGGGCTACGGGGAATTCCCTGCTCCTCTTCTGTTAAACAATTCAGCAAGAAGAGAAAAGACATTACACGTCACAAATCTTTATATAAACTGACTAATACGTATCTGCTCCATAGATCTGCAGCATAGACAAGTACACACATAAAGATATTCAGACTAGATTTCATGATTTCAGACTTAAGATAAAACAAAACCAACACTTTTTCATTATCTCTATAAAGGAGTGTTTGTGCGCCTAGCTATTGCTTTGTTTGTGTGTCAGCAGGATTACACAAAAACTACTGCACGTATTTACATCACACTTTAAGTCAAGGAATTATTATCCACTTTCTTTAACGTTGTTAATATTTTGGTGAGATTAGGATTTCATGAGCTGCACTGTTTTGTTGGAGTAGCTTTACAGCGTGATTGAATGTAAAGGGACTGCTGGGCATTAGCGGAGGTATATGCGCTCTACAGGGAGCTATTCAGAATCTCTGATAAACCCCAAAAATCCCTGATAGTCAATCAAATTTTGTTTTAAAGAAATCATCATATTTTGACTTTAATTTCCCCGTCGGAGGACACACGTTTTAAAGATATCCTCACACAGACACACTCAAACCCTTCTCTCGCTCGGTCACCACTTTGATTGACAGACAGACAGGTAAACCACAGGGCATTCCACGGCTGCTCAGGTGTGTGTGTGTGTGTGTGTGTGTGTGTGTGTGTGTGTGTGTGTGTGTGTGTATGTGTGTGTGTGTGTGTGCGTGCGTGTGTGTGGTAGCCTCATCACTATTCATCAGGATCCGCCGTATTTGCGTCTCATCTGCATACCGGTCCAACAGGGAACAGATTAGCATTAGAGAGAGAGAGAGAGAGAGAGGAAGATGGAGGGAAGTAGAATCACTTTAATTTTTAACAAGATGATATGAAGGAGACACAAAGACCCAAGTACTGCTGCTGCTGACGCAGCCAGAGAGGGAGAGAATAGAGAGGGTGGGGTTGGATAGGTAAGACGGTGAGGAGCACCGCTGCCATCAATCATAAGCGAGTGAGGCTTGTGGAAATCTGTGTTTTTCATATGAAAACAACATAAAACACCATCCTGTGTTAATTTTGCATATTGATCCCTGCATCTCTCCACCTCTCTCATTCACTGTGTTTGTGTTCACTGAGCTGAACTCAACGCATCAAATGTTCATAAATAAATAAGTGGGACAAACAATGTGCCACAGTCACCATGGAGTCAATATCTCATTAGTGGACTCCTCACACACACACACACACACACACACACACACACACACACACACACACACACACACACACACACACACACACACACACACACACACACAAACACACACACGTTATTTATTGTAAAACACTAACTCATTTTATTCAACCTTCATATTTTATCTACATACAACAGTGAGGGGGATAAACTAGGAATTTCATGAGATCCTTATTAAACTGTAGGTGTTTAATATGTTCCTAATATATATTACTAACGTACAGTTTGCAGTGAGATGTAATTGCGAAGCTTTTTCATTGTGTGAACCTTATTGTTATAATCATTACATGTACTCTGCTGCAGTCTGAGATGGTTCCATCTTTGATTTCAGTTAAATGTAAACAATGACTTGTGTCTTGAAGTTTTTCAATAAATTAGATCTTTCTCTATCTTTGACCTTAACTCAGCGCTGTGACTGAATGGTCACAATGTAGATAAGTTCAGTATCAATTTGCCACACGTGTCCATTAAAAATATAATTTTCTTTCTTTTCCAATGCACATCAGTTGAATTTAAAGTGATTTTTTTAAAGAAAAACCTGTAAAATTCAGATTTCATGCTAAAATGTGGTAGATTCAAAGCTGCACTTTGTGGTGATGCTGCCTTCACGGCTCCACTTTTGCACAAAACTCTCTGGAACTTAGTAGATAATGAGTTAATTTTCATTTTTGGGTGAACTATCCCTTTAAAGCTGAATAATAAAAGAGCATATTATCCTGTACAAAATAGCACATGATATTATCAGTTGATATTGCAGCTGGTTTTACTCTAATGTGCTGACGGGTATGTTTGACCCAGTGGTTCCCAATGAAGGAGACAAATGAAGTTTGCAAGATGTCGAGGATAGAAGAAAACATTTTTTGCCTATTGTTTTAAATCTGTAGTATTTTCTTTCTGTGAATTGTTGAAATGTTCCTCTGCAGGCCTGTTATTTAGACAGAACCATCTTACAGGTGCATCATTTGAAGAATGAGGAGAGTTGTTTGATTTGCAACAACACATGGTATTGTGTTAATTTATCACATGAGTCTTTCCACAGATGAACTTCAATTAGAGAAACATTTGAAAATATGTTTAACCAAAATGTCATCTTTTTTAATGACCCTTTAAAGACCTTTATTTCGTTCTTTAGTCAAAACCTGGAAACACCGAATTGTCTTCCAACACTACAACCTGTGAAGATGAATTAAATCCCAGTTGACTCGACTTCTGTGAACGTATGAGCGCCACTTCTGAACTGTCACTCTTCTGAACTGTCACACTATCAAGGGGCTTGAT
>NC_083649.1:11753645-11756145 GCF_963576545.1 Limanda limanda | reverse complement strand
ATGAAACAGAGACACACAGAACCAGAGGGGAAAAAAACTTGCGAAATGTGGGGTCATACAGTGCAACTCTGCTTTTAAAAAGTGGGAAACTAACTTAAACTCCTGAAGGAAAAAGTCTCCGGCCAATGAGAGTAGTCACAAAGTTCACAATTTCTGCTGCTGCACACAGAATGCATGTTAGTGATAAGACGTCACTGCTGGACGGCGGACGGCGAGTTCTGGCTGCAGGTTCTTCCTAAAAATGACAGTTTTTTGAGCACCACAACTCAGGAAGACACATTATTCTTTCCACTCCACTGCACTGAGCTGACAGCTGTAGTTTCAATAAAATCATGAGATAAACATTCAGAATGAAATCTCTTCTTAGAGATTAAGCAGTTCCGAACCTTTATTTTTTGTAAACTCTAACAAAACTTGCACTGGGGGTTGGCTGTGGTTCTGGAGGTATAGTGGGTCGTCCACGAACACGAGGGTTGGTGGTTCGAACCCCTGCACCAGTCTACATTCCTAAGTGTCCTTGGGCAAGAGCCGACAGTGAACGTGTATGGAATGTGACTTGTAGCCTACAGCGCTTTGAGTGGTGGACAAGACTGTATAAATACATTCCATTTACCATAAGAGTTAATAAGAAATGAGAAATTCCCTTTTGAACCACTCAGATTTTTTCAATTTTAAATAACTGTCTCAGGTCCAAAGAAGTACAATTATCCAGTGTTTTGCTAAAAAGCAAAGGGTCTTTTTTTTAATTAACTTAATCATCTTGACATATTTTGAAGTACTCAGAATCTGTTTCTATGTTACTGCACAGTAGTAACAATATTTCTACAAATGTGTATTTTTACTTGCTGGATGTTCTTTTCTACTTTTTACATTAATGATGTTTAACCTAAATATAGGATCTGAATACTTCTCCCCTGTCTGCAGCTCTACCAGAGATGGAACATACCTTGTTGACATATTCAATAGGGACATCAGAGATCACTGAGTGTTGACTTGAGATAAAGACCTGACCAAAAGTTCAGGCGGATTGTGAGCTGCTTCATGTTTTAGGCTACCTGTACACTGTGCCATGATCTGTCTGACACAACAGGGGGCAGTATGGCTCTGTCCATCACCTCCTTTGGTCAAACCACACAACTCTCACAGCTGCTGAAAACCAAACCTTAGAGATAAAAACCTAAGTGAGGGGATGCATTTTAACTTTACACAATAAATACATTTGTAGAGGGTTAAAGAACGACTTCGCTCTTTATTTCCCCTGTTTCCCTCCATGTTTGTCATGTCAGGGAAAAGGAGAAGCAGTGACCTTTTTATTAGAAAAGAGAGTCAAGCGCCAAACTCCCCTTTTCACCATCTCTCTCCCAGCATCTGTATTAAAAACGCCATTTTTACTCCAGAATGACAAGGGGGGATTTGAGTTAACAAAAGATCAATGTTTGTTATGAAACAGAATTTTTGATCAGAGTAAAAAATTGGATTTTGCATGTCGCACATCAGGGGTCAAAAGTGATTAAAAAAACCTTTAAATCTTAGTTTCAGAGCTGATTTTTTAGTAACATGCAGTTCGTCATTTTTACAATCAGAATATAATCATATTTGTTGATATCAATGCGATCACCCGAGGAGAGGGAATGCTGTGATTTAGCTTTTGTAGATCGTAAAAGATGCTGTTTCTGACTTTTCCTTTTGTTTTTAGTATTTTTTGGTTCATAGCTTTTTCTGTGCTTGGGTTGTTTGTGTTGTGTGTATGTATAGAGAATTAATTTGTATAATTTTGACAGTGTAAGTCATTCAGCAGTCAAATGAAAATTTAAATGAGAGTAAATGCTGCTGGTAATCCTTAAACACACCTTTAACGGAATGAAATTTGAAATTTAAATAAAGCTTTTTGTTTTTAAACAAAGAAAAGAAAACGAAGAATTGATTTTAAAAGCACTAATTAGTCCTGAAATGTTGATGAACGTCACAAGATCACTGTTTTTCTGCAAAACGTTCCTTTGTGGAGGTAAACACTTCTGACATATCGGAGTGTTTGTGAACATTATATGATATTTACACTAAAAACCACCATATTCATACCAGTGGTGTAGTTCTCCCTTGAGAGGCTGGAAGTGACAGATTTTGATGCTAATATTACCCCACATGAACATGCGTCCTTGTATCCATCATATCTGTGTTTGTATTCATTAGCACTTGCTGCTGGAGCTTCATCAGAACTAAAAAAGGCCGTTTGTTTTTTTTCGAAACACAGGAGGGTGTGTGAGAGGCTGGCTGTGCTTTCGCTCCATTTGTGTTACAATGATTCCACACACTTGTTAGCTTAGTGTGGTGGAAGTGTGTGTTTGTCTATGTGAGTGTGTGTGTGTGTGTGTGTGTGTGTGCTTCAGCCCATTTGAGCACATTTTTTGTCAGTGTGATGTACTGATGAGAAACACTAAAATGACAGCCCTGAGCTGTATAATGACAGCGTGAGACTTCTTTCACTTTTCAAACAAATTTG